>NW_028327181.1:87609169-87656669 GCF_987537825.1 Furipterus horrens | reverse complement strand
TCCTACATTTTGTTTGTTTACTTGTTTTCTAATTTTATTAGGCAAAAAGAGAAGATATTCGGTGAGCTATTTGCTTGATTTGTGAAATCTTTTCTGGGGGGAATGGGGACATCTGTAATAGTGTCGACAATAAAAATAAAGTAAAAAAATCCTTTGTGGTTTTCATTTAACATGGAGGATTTCTTGTAACATATTCCCATAAAAATCTTTAAAATAATGCTGTATATTTGAAGTGAAATGAGGAGGTTGTTAATTGGTCAATGTTGATTGTTTGTTTACATGAATCATGATCCTATTAACAATATTCTCTTCCTAAATACCAGCAATGTTAGACTTAAATTATCTAAATAATTAACTCAATTTTTAAAATATGCTTTATTGATTATGCTGTTACAGTTGTCCCAATTTGTTTTCCCTTTATTCCCCTCTGCCCAGTGCACCCCCACTTAGTCCATGCCCTTTGGTTGTGTATATAGTTCTTCTCAACATCTTCCTGTCTACTCGACTCCCTCCTACTATGCTTCTTAATTCCTGTACCATCTCCCTCCCTTTCGCCGCTTCCTCCTCTCCACTGACCTCCCCCCATAATGTTCTCCATACCTATCATTCTTTTCCCACTCTCGTTGCCTACTTAGTGATCTCTATCATGATCTGTGCCATCCTTGCAGTTTTATGTTTACCTTTGCTTTCTGGGCAGGGCTGTCACACCTCCTATGCTATAGGGGGCGGAGCCCCATGCACTCATCACAACCGGCTGACCCTTCTCACCATGTTGTGGCATTTTTGTGGGGGCAGGGGTCCAAGATGGAGTCCTGCCGTTCACTCTCTGCTGAGAGACTGGGAGCCTCCTCCTCTGTCCCCACCCACTCTGGGCCTCACAGTCCAAGGCAATGGGGGTCTGCCTTCCCCGGAGTTGGAATCGCAAGCTGACGGGTCTGGTCTACAGCCAGGGGTGCTCTCCAGGCGCTTCTCGCCTCCCCTTAAATACGGGTGTCTATGCTTACCACCGTCCCACCACCATTGCCGTTGCTGCCGCCACCAGCACAGTTTGACCTCTCCACCCCAGCTTCACACCTCCTACGCTTCTGGACAAGCACCACTTCTTTATAACTTCCTACGTTGGACTTCCATTTATTTTCTGGAACTTCTAGTTATTTCTGGTTTTGTGGTAGTTGTAGTCCTTCTTAGTTGTGGAGGGAGATGGAGCGTGTCACTCTAGGCCTCCATCTTGGCTGGAAGTCTCCTGTGTGTGTTTGCCTGTGTCTTAGGTAGAGCTGTTGCTCCTGTTACATTGTAAGGGGCCGAGCCTTAGGGATTCCTCGATTTTTTATGTTAGCTTGCTATTGTATACTCAACCTTTGACTGAAAGATGAATAAAGCTTTTATTAATTTAGCTGACATTACTAAATTACTTATTTTCTTAATGACTTTTATCTAATTAGAGTCTTAATCTGAAATGACTTTCTTCCCTTAACTGTGCTCTACTAGCTTGTAAGGATGGAGAACCCGTTACACCAAGACAGGGCACACATTTGTGCAAGTTTAAGATCTCAGGGGAGAAGACAGGCCCCACCGTAAAGGCAGGCTCAGGGATCCAAATATTCTGACAGCCCTAAGACCTGATGATGGGGGGCCACAACAGGGGTCAAGTATGTTGTACATAACTGGCACTTGGTGAGCCAGGGGCCAGAGCACCAGGATAAATTGTTATTTGACTTAATAACCCACACCCCTGGAGGATGATGTATCTTCCAGTTCTCGGGGACAGACTATATTGGGGGACACGGGGGAGAGGAGTCCCTCTTTACCCTTGTTTGACCACACTGCTGCTTGAGGAAGTGCTGGCTACCCCAGGAGTCCTGCTTCAGCCTTGCTTTTCTTGCTTATGGCTCGTGCTATTTGTGTTTATATGTATTTATCTATTTACATTTTAATTCTTTCCCTCATGGCTAGAGGTGGTTACAAACGTACACATTTCAGTAGAGAAAAACAATTTATTAGTAACCTGGTTCACTCAGCAGGAGGATCAGGTGTCACTTTCTACTACTACTGAGTCCAAGTCCTCATAGGAGGCTCCCTCCTTTGTTCTGGGGAGAGAAAAAGAAGGTCAAAGCTTTTACTCTTGAAAGGAACAATGAAACTATTCATTATTTCCCCCTTTTAGACAGGAATTCTAAATAACTCCCAGTTATTTATCTGTTGGAAGGCTCCTCCTCTTCAGAGGAACCCATGTTTTGCAAATGCTGTGCCTCTTCTTTTTTGAAAGGGCCATATGCACCCCGCAGCCAGCTCCAGAAACCGCCCTCCTAGAAAACAGAGAGGGAAACATGAATCCTGCCTGTCCCCCACTTTGTCCCGCCACAGTGCTTGATCTTCCTGAAATTTACCTCCATCTGGCTTTCCACCGATCGGTCCTTATTCAGGAGTCGTGAGAAAAAGCCCCTTGGAGGAAAACGCATACCAACAATTAGTGATTTATCCCTGGCCTTATTAGGACTAAATGGGTACCTGGGTCCATACTCAGAGGCAAAATCACTGTAGACCTGGGACCTTGGAAATGATTCTTTGCACACTGGGCTTCCAGGGGTTCTCTGTGTCTCTTTAAAATGTCCCTGCCATGTCTCTGGGGTGACCTCTGTGTGTGGTCTGGCATGGAGTACAGGCGGGATTTTCAGCCCTACTCACTGTCCTGGCCCTTGGTCAAGCGCCCTGAGGTACATTGGGGTGGGGGGTGGGGTGGGGATGCACAGTCACACTGGGCAGAAGCAGTTTGCTCTCTCCAGAAGCATTTCACATCTGTCCCATTTAGACTTAGTCCCACATGCACCCTTTGCTGGGGGTGGGGCTGAGGGTAAGAAGGTGCTTTCAACTTTCTAGCTGCTTTATCCTATAAGTTAAATCACACAACTAAATGCCTGAGTCCAAATAGCAGTTAGCTAAGTTAGCTAGCGTGCTGACTTTCATACTGCAGGCTGTCACTGCTGAGTGAGTTGTGAAGTCAGTTTACAAGTCACAACCAGCACTAGAATACAAAATATTCTTTTTGACGAAACAGAATAGAAAAAAATCAGAGTGCATAATGAGTCTGTTTTAGAAACGACTTATGTCTGTGCGGTGCGTGCGTACTGAGTTCTGACATAAAGTGTAGCTCACAGTCCAAGCACGGGGTAATCAATGGAGAGGCCCCAGCTGGAAAGGCACCATCTTCTTTCTGAAACTCACTAGCAGTGTGGCCATGGAGCAAGATATTTCCCTTCCTCCTCTCCGTTTCCTTATTATTAAAAAAAGACAAACTACTGCGTAAGGTCTTGCCCTGTTAAAACTCTATGAAGTTGGGATAAAGCGAATAGAGAGAGTAGGCGCCTGAAAACCAGGAGGACGGGAAGGGAAATTTTTCTGCCACCTTACAGGAAGGACTCACATAGTCTACCTTTCGTCAGCCTTGAAGGAGACCAGAGCCTTTACCCTAAGGCCACGTGGCTTTTCCTATCCCTCCCCCAGAGCTTCTACCACCGGCAGGATCAAGTATAACCAAGACCTCCCCCTTTGTTCCCTGTTTCCTTAAAGGACCAGTGGCAGCAGATGCATCTGTGCCAGTCACACACTCTGTCAGCTTTGGCTACGGAGCTCATTTTGCAAAGTCCAGGCAAAGCACCAGAGTGAACAAGTGTTGTTTCCAAACTTAGCGGTTTCCTCACTGTAAAATGAGACTGAGGTAGAGTTCTAAGTTCTCCTCTAGTTCTTTCTTTTCTTTTTCTTTTTTTTTTTTTAACTTTTCTAAGCATTTATTTTATGATAAATTTACTTTCAAGTCTTTCTTTCTTCAGTTCCTTATGGGACTTTTTAATTTTCTTTTCTTTTCTATGCATCTTCCTCTTCTGGTTCAGGACCAATCTGCTCTTTTTCAGGGAGGAGCATCTCAGTGCGGCAGGCCTGAGAGCCCACGTGGGGTTAATCCACCATGAGCGCTGTAAGCTCTGCGCTGCATCTTGGGAGCTTTGCTCACCTGGATGTGCTCAATGCCCAGAGAGTCTGCACCCCAACCCTTAAGTTCAGCACTGCTCTCTGCAGTTTTAAGCATGTGCAGCAAAAACGCAGCACTCTTTTGGGGGCACCAACCTGCACCCAGCCCCAGTATTTGGCCTGGGCACTCCTACCAACTCCACCATTGTAAGGAGAGAATGGCACATATTGCTTCTGCAAAGTGACATCCTTTAGCTGCTTGGTGGCTTTTCAGATATGCATACCCTTTTGGCCTGGCAGTTTCCCAAGTGTTCTCAAAGTGAACATGAATATTTAAAACTCTTGATTTGCATGATTTTGTGGGGTTTTCTGGGTCAAATGAGTAGCGCACCATTTTCAGAGGTCACCTCAGGCCACCTCCAGGAAGAAGCTCCTCTAGTTGTAAACTCCTACTTTGAAAACTGTCAGACTAATATTTACCTTGGCTTTCCTCCATCATTGTCCGCAGGTGTTCTTTTGGCACAGGACTGTTTTAGGAAGAAAGCGACATCACAATTATTCATCACAATGACCACTCTCTCTAAATCTTTATTTGTTCCCTTCTAAGTAAGGTGATAACTTTCTTGAGGACAGGAATTTGTTGAATATCCTTTGACTCTTCTTCCATAGTCCCTAAGTTAGGATCTTGCAGGGAGCTGGCAATGTGTTTCATTGGCTGCTTTGGATAACATTCAGCAGTTAGTCCCTAATAAAAGCTCTTAGAAGTAGAAAAAGAAACTAAAAGTATCTACCGGAAACAACGCAGCAGCTTTGTTTTAAGTTCAAGAACAAGAGTCGGATGCCTACTCTTATTACTGTTACTATTCATCATTGTTGAGGAGGTCCTAATCAATTTAATAAGAAAAGTGAAGTATTGGAAAGAGACAAAACGCATGTGCATAGGAGATGATGCCAAACCTAAAAGTGCAAGAGCATCGACTAGAATTTTAATGTCAAGTAAAATGGCAATTCAGTAAGTAAATCCAAAATCAAATGATTAATACGCAAACCTCAAGAGTTTTCCCACGTACCACAAAAGACTAATTAAAAAATGAAAGAAAGATCCCACTTGCAACATCAATAAAAATGCATCAAGTACCTAGAAACGGACTTAACAAAAAATGCGTAAGACCTACGTGATCAAAACATTAAAATTCTTCTGAAGGACATTAGGAAGAATACACGACGTGAAGATACCGTGTTCCTAGTTGTTGTGAAGATGTCAGTTCCCTTCAAATGAACCTACCGATGTAATGCAATCTATTCAAATTCCAAGAGAGTTTTTAAACAAAACCTGGCCAGCTGGTATTTGGCAGAGAAAATATGCAGCAATAGCTACAAAATGTATGAAAAAGAAGATAAAAAAGCAGCAGCTTACCCTACCAGACATCAAAATATGTTATAAAGAAATTGGAATTACATAGTGATACTGTCACTGGTACAAAAAAAGATAACTAGATCAACAGACTAGAGTCCAAAGAGAGCTTTTTAGACCAGGAAAGAAAGAATGAGTCATTCAATAAAAGATTTTAAAACAATTAAATCTTCACGTAGGGGGAAAACAGTCAACCACACTAAAAACAAAACCAATACTAGACAGACTTCTTTTTTAAATTATGAATAAAAGAAATATTATAAAAAGGACTAAAAGACAATATCAGAGACCACTTTCATGCCATGAGGTAACAAAGGCCTCGCTAACAAAACCCATACCCCATAAGCCGTGAGATGATCGGCAGATAGGGTGACAGAAAATCAACACACATCCTGCTCCGCACAGCCCTTGCCCTCTTCTCCCCTTGTTTGTTTGTTTTCTCCCTGTTGATTTATGGAAGTCCTTTGATATTAAATATCTTCATAGTTTCAGTGGTTTTCGTTGAATTTCAAAATTTCAAATATTTCTCAGTGTTGTGGTCTTTAAGGAGACAGAACAGTCAGGCAAACCATCCTCAAAAAGCTTATCATCTAACTGGGGAGAGGAAATAATGAAACCACATAAATAAACACAAATGCGAGATTAAACTCCATAGAAATTAAATGCATTATAGGAGTTTATAGAAAATCCAAAAAAGCAAAGGCCATATGCTCACTAGAGAGGGAGAGGGTATTGTCTGGGCACTGGCCAATGACTTCTTCCCAGAGACCTTGGCAAGCCGCCCTCATGCTAGTCCCCAGCCCCTAGGCTCAGAAGTCAGACTCTTCACCAAGAGAGGGCTCACTTCTTCCGATCGGGGTAGTCTCACCTTGTCAATACTGCAGTGCTAATAAAAAATCAGAAGGCCGAGATTACGGCCTGACAGTGAGAATTACATCTGTTCCACAGACAACACCTGTGTCTACACGATCAGGGAAATACACTCAGAAGCACAGTCAGAAGGCTACTTGGTGAGAACAGACTTAGAACAATAGGAATCAGCTGAATCCCGTGTTTAAAGGAAAAGACTGCATTAGCTGGATCCATGCATCTCCCCAACAGGCACAGCCTGGCTAGTGGGACGGACTCTCCGCATCTGCTGCCTGAGGTGCCATCTCTACTCTTAGGCACTGCTAGGATGGGCAATGCCCATGTCAGACTCTCCCTCACCTGTTCTGAGCTTTTATTGCTCACCAACCCTCCTGCAAATTGACATGTTTTCTTTAGCAGTTACACATCCAGCCAGGTATTTCTCAAGTCTGGTAGACCAGGAGGCCATTTGGTCCGTACACATCTCTGCTCTGCTCCATGATGTGTTGACCTTGGGGAGCTGCCTTTTAAAAACTTACTTACCATATTTTTAAGTTCTCATGGCAGGGGAATGCCTCACTACTGCCCACGCCCTGAAAGGGTGATAAATCTCACAGAAGAAGGAGGACTAGCAGGGCTGAAATAGGAATTTGAGCTGGCTTTTGAGAGATTCACAGGACTTGCAGCAGAGGCAGAGCAAAATAAGGGAATTTTAGATGGGCAAAGGCATGAACAAAAGTAGAAATGGGCATGGTGTGGCTAGGTTATGGTGGGGGGCTGCCATGACCATTGAAAATGTAAACAAGGTATTAGGTTGGATTAGTAGGGTAGTCAAGATTGTCAGCTAATTATATCACTTTTAATATTAGCTCCTACCTGTTGGGAAAACAAGCCATTGTGTAATTGAAGAAAAGGCACACAGGCAAGCTCCAGGAAGAGGTGAGTATAAATACGACATGCTTTAGAGAGGCCTGATGCAGGATTTAGTTTGCTATGTTTTAACTGAACCTATTTACACCATGCTTTTTACACACTGGAGAAGAAAACCGCTAAGTAAATCTAATCAATTGACAAGATCACACTTTTATCTTTTAGCCATGTCCTTTTGACCAGGGTGACATAACTTTATGAGGGTGGAGAGTCTAAATCTCTCCTCAGTTCAGCCAACAAGAAATCAATGGTAGAAAGAGAGTAATTGGTAATACATCAAATCAACATCATCCATTTTGAGTTGAAGAAATTTTGCTGTCATGTCTACTCTGGCCTAGTATAAGTTCTCAAAATAGTACAGTGGCTTGTTATCTTGACTTCAGTTCCACAGAATCTCTGGGAGTGGGCTTCCTTTAAAAATCTCTGGAATATAATGTGTAATAAAATAATAAAGCATATCTCAGCATTCATGACTAAAGAAAAATATCAAGGAGGAGTAGGTGGGAAAGTGGCTTTGATTTTCAGTTTGTGGGTTCTGACTCTATGCTAAAGACAGAATGTATTCTGGGAAGCTGAACGAACCGTTCGTTGTCTTACCGTAATGAGACAGAAGATTGCAGTTAAACCTGTCGCCACTACGATAACAGGAGAGGCTAATAGGAGTATCCGTTTATAGCCATATCTTGGCACAATTCTGATGACCTTAAAAGAGAAAAACAAGCAATAATTTTAAAAAACAAACCAAAGAGATGGAAAAGATAAAAATTAACTATTCTTAAGCCTGTGCTAAAGAATAGCTAACTATTCTTAACTACTACTCTAAAATCCCACTCTTTCAGGTGAATGGCTTACGAGGAGAGACCCCAAAACCCCCAGAATTTATTTAAAAAATATTGTGTGTTTATCCTTACATGCTTAAACTTCAGTCCCCTTTACAGTACTCTCTATTTGATGCAATACACCTATTGAGACATTTTTTTCCACTGCTCAAAACGGTTTTTGAACTTGTCAATTTTGATGCCATTTAGTGCTTCTGCTGTTTTTTTGTTTCACTGATTCCACATTGGCAAAACAAATCCCCTTGAGGAATTTTTCATCCAGGGAAACACAAAAAGTCACTCAGGGCAAGACTGGGTGAATAGGGAGGGTGGGGTGTGGGGGTCATGCCGTTTGTGTCCAGAACGGCTGAACACTCAGCAAGGTGTGCGCAGGCGCACTTGTAAATCACCCATCAAGTATGTTGAAAGAGTCTTCCAAAAAAAATTCACTGATGCCTAACACACCCTCTCACAACAAAACCAGCTGGTACACTCTTACAGATGGGTTCCTAGAATACTCCCCTAGTGGAGGAAACCTGTACTACAAGGGGCCCGCCCTCCAGAAGACAATTCTGGGTTTTGGGGGGTTCCCTCTCATGTAGGTTCTTAAAGAGCATATCGTATCTAATGTGTTATGCAATCATAGTATTAGCATTTTCTTGTGCAATTTATTTATCTTGTGTGTTAGGTCCTCTTGGTGTCTACCCTAGGAACAGTGGCACCACTGTCTAAATGAGCAAAGTAGAAGATCACTGTCATGGGTCTTGGCCAAAGTCACATGGCTAAGACAAGAGACAGTGTGGGTGCCTCTGGTCTTCCTACCTCAGTGCTTTCATGGCACGTCCTCACTAACTCACTGTCCAGGCCTCGTGCCTCAGGAGCTGTCCTTACCTTACGTGGCTCCTCCTCTTCCTCTTCACCCTGGGCTCCTGTCTTTCCATTTGCCCATTTGTTCATGTCCTCTGGCTTGGAGACCTCTTCTTTTTCTGGTTCCCTGAGCAAATCTTTTACTAAATCTGTTCCAAAAAATAGTTTCCTCCATTTATTTTTGTAACTTGAATTGTAAAATTTAGGTTTAAGAAGGGTCCCTCTGTTGTTTTTCAAATGACTCAAGGGCATACCTCCATCTTGTACATTTGAAAAAGGGAGTTTAATGAATGGTAATAACATTGATTCTATACCTGCTTTTTAATCTCCGAGAAATAAGGCAGTCTGTACTGTAGTGCACTAATGACATCACTGTTATCATTAAAGTCTAGCTGCTTACCCAGAATGGCTAACAATTTCTTCTCCTTTTGGCCCAAGGAGACCTCCTCTGGCTGAATTGTCAGCTCACTGCCCGCATTCTTATTGCCTTGTAACCCTCTCATGAAGGAGCCTTTTGGATTTTTTAAATGTGGTTCATCTGTCAAAAAAGAAGAGACCATTTTTGATCATGAAGGACTCATGGGACAGCTTTTTGTCAGTCCAAAGCCCTACATGCCAGTCAAATAAGTTGGGAATCAGCAAATATCGGAATGTTGTTCAGAGAGGAGAAAAATAAACCCCAACTTAAACCCGATTGGCAACACAACAAAAGGAGAAAAGGTATGTTTTTAAAGGGTGTTATTGACTCAGAACATTCCACAGCATGAAATAGAGTAACCATATTTAGGATGATTCCCTTGATCCCCAAGGGCCAGTTGCCAGGTACTGAAGAAAAACCAAGGCTGGAAGACCCCACTCAGTTACACTCGCTGCAGATCTACTGCGATTCCTCACGTTCATGGTCCCCACCCTGTCCTGCTCAGATGCAGAGGGAGCACGAGGCTTCCCCACTCTGCCTCTTCGTGTGCTCGTGTTCTTGCCTCCATCAGAGGTGAGTGTGATTAAAACCCACGGCTAACAGGTCTTCATCTGGACATGCCCTTCTCCACTTACCCACCAAAGCATTACTTTGGTCATTGCTTCTACACATCCCTGCCCCCAGAACAAAAGGCTCTATACAGAAAAATAACTCTATGTCCACTCTTGCTCTGTGCTTAAATTTAGGCACGCATCTGGAATGTGGGTTAAGAGACTTGGCAGGTTGTGTGCCACTCTGGAATGTTCAATACATCTATGGAATAATACTTTGGGGTCCTAATATACAGAAGGAAAAGGCAACTGTTGTCAGATGCCTACTCTCCTTTCCTTTCATGTCTTTTCTTACATTTTCAGCTTTACTTGGGGAACCATCCAAAGCTTCTGACTGCATGAAGGTCAAGTGTATCATTGTACAACTGGGTTTCCACTCCAGAATAATGAAAGTATTGCTGTGGAAGCTGAGGGTCAGAGAAGGAGTTGAGGGTCCCAAAGTGGGGAGCTTGTGGAGCCCCAAAAGGAAAGCCAGAGATCTGAGTACTAGGTGACAGCACTTAACACTCTCTAACCTTGTTTTTACTCTCCTGTTAAAGGAGATTAAAATGCCTGCTCTGCCCACCTTTGGGGTAGAAGAGAGTAATATAATAGGCCAAAAATTTGTTTTTGAAAAATGAGCCACACTCTCTTAATATAAGTAGCACAGTGTTATTATTTATGATGTGCCCCAGATCACTGCCAGAGACCCACATTCACACTATCTGGGCATGAAAGCACATTTTGGAAGTTATCAGATGGTGTGAATAAGCCTAATTTGTAGAAAAATACTTAAAAGCACCCAAGTGTTTGGTGGATAGAAAACCGTGCGCTTCAGAGCAAGTTCAGAGTTGGACAGTCTAAGAATACAAGAGGCCTCCCACCCATTAGAAGGATTTGGTAGTCGCTTCTGATAATAAAACCAGAAATTCAGATCCCAAATAGAATTTTCATAAAATACAGTCACTCGTACTCTTTTTATAAAATTGCAAAACAAACAAAATAAAAACATAGCTCTACCTGTCCAACGAGGCAAAGGACAGATGAGGCCTAACGCATCCAGAGCCAGTTTACAGGCTGTGCCACTGACCAACAGGTTCTCATTTGGACGGAAAGCGCCAGCTGAGCACCGCACGCACTGTGTGCTCATTGCTGTGAATCCCCTGCCCCCTTCCTTTCTCTTTTTCCTGCGTCTCACTTTTAGCAAGGAAGCGATTCTCAGAAATATAGGGAGTTAAACTCTGGATGAATGAATAAAAATAACACGGTGACCTTATTTGTTTAAAAACTTACCATCACTGGGACAACTGTAATAGAACAACAATTTTAAAAAAGAAAGAAAAAAACAAAAACAGCAACAACAACGAACCTTCGAAAGGTATTTTCAAAGGAAAACAACTTATCATCATCAATCAAAAATTAAAACAAATAAAATGAAAATGAAAGAATTTACCACTGGGCAATTCAGACTCACCACAAGTTGTGTGTGTCAGACAGTCAGCGGGGCAGTGTAATTTCACTCTCTGGCTGACCCTCTCAATGTTCTCTCTGAATTTGCAGAGGCAGCAGGCCAAATTATGAGGGAGGATCCTATAAAGGGAAAGGCAGAAAATTAAATTATTGGCAGAAAAGCTATTTGAGCAGGTAGAAGAGGTGGGCAGAGGCTACCAGAGGGCTGTGCAAAGAAGCGTTGTGGGGGCTTCCCACCTGAACAGTTTGGGGGGCATCAGCTGGCCATCGGTTATTCTTTTGGTAATCCTCACTGGGGAATGTGCTTATTGATTTTAGAGAGAAGGGAAGGGAGGGAGAGAGAGAGAGAGAGAAACATCTATGTGAGAGAGAAACTAACCGGGACCCTCAGCGAAACCCTAGGCTGGCTGGAAATGGAACCCGCGACCCTTTGGTTTACAGGAAGACTCTCCAACTCACTGAGCCACACCAGCCAGGGCAGCCATTTGCTCTCTTGAATATTGTCAATAAATAGAGGGGAGGACAGAAGAGTAAGAATGGCAGCGGGTATGGTATGCCTAGACTAAAGGTGATAGGCACTAGAATCGGTGACACTGATCTGTAGTTATAATTCAGATGTATCTCCTTCTCCCAACCCAGAAGTCTCACTTTGGGTGGAGAGTACACTAGGAGGGGGAAATCTTCTAAGAAGGCTCTGGATAAGTCCCTAACTTATAAATCCCTAATTGTGAGTGGTAAATGTATTAGAAGTTACTCTGGGCATAAAGAAAAACATTACGTGGTTAAATAGTAGCAGATTGCATTGGGCAAATCTAGGCAATATGAACATTCAAAAGAATAATGATAATAAGGTATAACATAATTAATTTAAAGAAGAGCCCATGAGTTCACAATAATACTCAAAAAGAAAATAGGTAAACTATTATTTATAGAATAATTCCAGCTAATAAATGTAGTAGGAATAATAAAATTAGAAAAATAGTGTCACTTTGTAACCACCAATGTAGTAATCGATCAGACACAAATTATTACTGAGGCACAATTGGGTAAAAAGTTGAGAGGAGAATGTTCGCTGATCTTAAAGCAACATTCAACAGATTATTTATTAATTACCAAGGAAAAAATAACTTTACAATGGAGGGATCTGGAAAATACCATGTTCACCAAAAGATCAAATTTAGCATTATAAGCCACTTAAAATGATGAGGTAGAAAGGATATATCACTTATGTAGTATTCCTTCCAAAATATTTTACTTTGAATCTAATCATGAGCAAACAGACAAATCCAGACTATGGGACAATTCATAAGACAACAATCTTAGACACATCCAAAATGCCAGTGTCATAAGAGACAGAAAATAAAAAGGGTAGATAAATATTTTAGATTAAAGGAAATGAAGACAAGACATGCGATGCCTGATCTTTGATTAGATTCTGGATCAAAACAAAACAGACTTAAAAAATATTATTGAGGCAGGGGGGAGAATATAACTGGCTTTAGACCAAGATGGGATCAATTTGACCTCCTGCCTAAAACAATTAAAAAACCAGACAAAATATATGTAACAACAGTTCTCAAGAAATTGAAATTCAGGTAATGAAGGACAGTGACTCCCAAGAGACAGGAAACAAATTAAGTAAGCCCTCTGATGCATTGTTCTAGCTTACTGCTCTGAGCTTCCAGGTCATGATGTAAGGAAGAAAAAAACCCACAGAGACTGGTTAACTCCCTAAGGAATGGATATGAGAGTTGGGGAAACCAAGGTGACTGGAATGCACAAAGCAGAATACTAGGAAAGAAAAGAAGTACACAGACAAGCACTCTGGGGATATGCAGAGAGATCTCTTGAGTATTCAACAAGGTACTGGATGGTGCCTGTGTGTGAAGAGTTGCTTGAGCCCAGGAAAAGAACCACATGAAAGGATCAGAGAGAAGAATAACTGGATATCACCCACTGTTAGGAATAGTGCCTGCTCCAAGAAGCTGGAGATTAAAAACTACAGTGTCTAAATGAAAAAGACACTGGAGGGGGGATAAATGGTAATGGGGGAAAGATGCAATAAATGCCTACATAAATATAAAACCCGAAAAGAACAAGAAAAAGACACTGGGTAGGGTTACTGGCGTATTAGACACTGCAGAAGAAGAAAAGACCGGTGACTTTACAATGTAGCAATACAAACTATACAAAATGAAACGCCAAGAGAAACAACCAACAACAAAGATGAACAGAGCCACAGGGAGCTGGGCAACAACTTCAGGTGGCCTAATGTATGTGTGCTTAGAGTCCATGAAAGGGGGGAGACATAAAAGTCTGCATAAATAGCCCCAAATCGTTCCCATTGGTGAACACCGAACACTCACATGTCCAAGAAGGCCAGTGAACTCCATGCACAAGAATTATGCCCAAAACTATACTGAAGCACATCATAATCAAATTGCTCAAAACCAGCAATAAAGAGAAAATATTAAAATCAATCCAAGGGGGAAAATAAAACCACTATATAAGAGGAACAAAGATAAAAATTACAGTAGATTTTTTTGTTGGCAATAATGTAAGCCAAAACTCCCAGTGCAAAAAATATATATATATATATATTTGAGGTAGTGAAGTGGGGAAGGGGACCCAACAACTATCAAGCTAGACATGTCTACCCATGATCTTTCAAAAACAAAAGCAAGATACTCTCAGACATCCAAAAGCTGAAAGAATTCTCCACTAGTAGATCTGCACTGTAAGAAATGTTAAAGGAGGTCGTTTTCAGCAAAAGAAAACTGTTACCAGATGGAAATACAGATTATTACAAATTCTGAAGGACACTTGAATTGGTAATGACTTAGGTTAATATGTAAGATTTTTCTTATTATTTAAGTATCTTTACAGATAATTGATTATTTAAACACAAAATATAGTGTGGTGTTTATAATGTAAGTAAAAGTAAAGTGTATTGAAAGCAACAGCACAGAGGCCAGGAGGGACAAATGGAAGTACACTATTGCAAGGTTCTTATACCATTGATGAAACCATAAAATATCATTGGAAGAGAGATTGTGAGAAGGTAAAGATGCATACTATAAACCATAAAGCAATCACTGAAATAACAAAATCTGAGCTATAGCTTTTTAGCCCACAAAGAAAACAAAATACTCAAATGTATTCAATCCAAAAGCACAAATGAAAAGAAAACAACAACAGGCAAACAGATGGGACAAATAAAAAACAAATAGCAAGACAGTAGATTTCAATGTAATTGCATCAATCATTACATTAATTGGAAATGGTCTAACACAGTTATCACACTAGATAAAAAAAGGAAAAGCCATCTTTATGTGTCTACAAGAACCAACTTCAATAGAAAGATACACATAGGGTAAAAGGATAGAAAATATACTATGCTAACACTAACCAAAAGAAAGCTGGAGTGGAGATATTTCCATAAGACAAAGTCAATGTCAAAGCATATTACCAGGGATGAAGGAGACTATATTTCATCAAAATAAATATGTCAAATAATGAAGACATTACCTAGAAACTTATACACCTGATAACAGAGCTTAAACATAGATGAAGGAAAGTGAGAATGACCAGGAGAAACGAACAAATCCACACTTATAATTGGATACTTTAACATTTTTCTTTCAGTGATTGATAGAGCAAGTAGATAGAAAATCAACAAGGATATAGAAGACTAGAAGAACACTATCCACCTACATGATGTGTGTAAGACACTCCTCCCCAAATCAGCAGGATGTACACTTTTTTCAAGTGGATGCATAAGATTTGCCAAAATAGACCATATTCTGGCCTATTACCAGAATTTACTGGCTATAAAGTCAGTTTCAATAATTTAAAAAGGATTTTAGTAATTCAATATACGTTCTCTAACAACAGTGAAAGTAAATCAGAAATTAACAGATCTATAAAAAAAAAGTCCACAGTTTTGACAACTAAAAAACATGCTTCTGAATAACCCTATGGGTCAAAGAAAAAATTCATAAGGGAGATTAGAAACTATTTTGAACTGACTGAAACAGAAAACATGAGATGTCAACACGTGGGATGTTGCTAAAGCAATACTCAGCTTCTGCAGCTTCCATCTTAAGAAACCAGAGAAAGGACTTCAGTCAAGTTGCAGGTATAGGCAGACATGCTTCAGCAGCCCCTTGCACGAGCATAAGAAATATCACAACTATCCTCAAAACAAAAAACACCCAGAACGGTCAGAAAATCGAACTGCATGGAAGTCCGACAACCAATGATTTAAAGGAGCCATATTCGTCCAGACGGGTATGTGGGATGGAGCCGGGGCGGAAAGGACACTGTGTGGTGCTGGTGAGGAAGCACCAATGGCTGGCAGAACAGGCAGTCCTACATTCATGTGTGGTGCATAAAGATCGAGTGATCCCAATCCAAGGCCAGACCACACAGCCCAGGGCGCCAACACCAGAAAAATAAAGCATAATACCTTCTGGCTATAAAAACCAGTGTGGGTTGGGGTGGCGGAAGAAACCACTTGTCACTCAAGCGAGTCTGCTTAGAGGGCCCCCACAGTTCTAGAATGCACTCAAACCCACCCACTCTGGGAACCACCACCAGTGCAACAGCTAGAGGGGTGCCAGTGGGTGAAGTGACTGGAAGCAGGGTGAGTGCCGAGCAAGCCTCCAGAAGCCAGGCAGTGGCATTGTCCTCTCTCTGACCCCTCCTCCACAAACAGAGCCACAGAGTGGTGAAACGGGTTGCCCCGCCCTGGCAAATACCCAAAGCTCCACCCCATACAACTTAACAGATGTGCTAAGACAGGGAGTCAAAGCAGCTCTACCTCGTACACAGAAACAAACACAGGGAGGCTGCCTGGTTGAGGAAACAAAGGAATATGGCCCAAATGAAAGAACAGAACAAAACTCCAGGAAAAGAACTAAACAAAATGGAGATAGCCAACCTATCTGATGCAGATTTCAAAAACACTGCTGATAAGGATGCTCAGAGAACTCACTGAGTACTGCAAAAGCATAAGGGAAGAAAGGAAGGCTACACTAAGTGGAATAAAGAAAAATCCACAGGGAATCAACAGTGAAGGGAAGGAAGCCAGGGTGCAAATCAATGATTTGGAACATAAGGAAGAAATCAACAGTCATCCAGAAGAGAATGAAGAAATATGGAAGTTAAAAAAATGAGGAGAGAATAAGAAAACTCTGGGACACCTCCAAAAGTACCAACATCCGAATCATAGGGATGCCAGAAGCAGAAGAGGAAGAGCAAGGAAGTCTATTTGAAAAAATAATGAAAGTAAACTTCCCTAATCTGGCAAAGGAAATAGACATACAAGTCCGGGAAGCACAGAGAGTCCCAAATAAGTCGGACCCAAAGAGGACCACACCAAGATACGCCATCATTAAAATGCTAAATGGTAAAGGTAGAGAGAGAATCTTAAAAGCTGCAAGAAAAAAGCAGAGAGTTACCTACAGAGGAGTTCCTTTAAGCCTATCAGCTGATTTCTCAGAAGATACTTTGCAGGCAAGAAGGGACTGGCAAGAAGTATTCAAAGTGATGAGAAACAAGGACCGAAACCAAGATTACTCTATCCAGCAAAGCTATCATTTAGAACGGAAGGGCCAAAAAAAAGTAGAAATAACGCAAACATCCATTAACTGATGACCGCTTAAACAGACTGGTATCTTCACACAACTGGAAAATTACACGGCAATAAAAAGCAATGAACTACTCATAGATGCAATAACATGAATGAATTCCAAAAGGATTATGCTAACTGAAAGAAGCCAACACAAAAGGCTACACTTTACATGATTTCATTTATAAGAGACTCTGGAAAAGGCAAGACTATCGTGACAAAAATCAAATTGGTACTTGCCAGGGACTAATGGTGGGAGGAGGAACTGAGTGCAAAAAATCATGAGGAGCCTTTTAGGTATGATGAAAGTATTCTGTATCTCAAATAGCATGGTGGCACATAAATACACATTTCTCAAAACTCACTGAACTGTATACTTTAAAATAGTGAATTTTATTAAATAAGAATCTGACTTAAGAAAATAATAAGGCAAACCTCCTAAAAGAACAACTAAGTGAAAATAAATATAAGAAAAATCAACTTACAGTTTTTCCAAATTAGTGTTTAGCGCGAGGATGCGCTCAACTGTGGTGAGTGACACATCTGTTTTCCCCAGGTCTCTGAAGGAGAAAGTCCAAACATGCATCAAATGAACCCAAAGACAAAATTCTGTACTTGAAAGGGCACTTAATATCTGCTTACTTCAGTTTTGGCTTCTCTGTCAAGCCAGCTCGAAAGTTTACTTGCTGTGGATAATAATTTCAGAGAGCTCTTCTTGAAGAAATTTAAATTTATTTGCATCATCAAATTAATGATGTCGGTGAACAGTACAATCTACTTTTTTTTAGCCATTATTCTACTTCTAATTCTCAGTAGCATCCACCACTTCATTACTCTTTAAAAAATACATAATGTACAAGTTATTCCTTTTTCCTTTCTGAGATCAATGGTGTTTCTACATGCTTCTCAAGTTACATATCAGTGTGTGTTCTTTAACACCGCTGCCTTTCTCTGCTGGCTGCCTTGTCCACCTGCTTTCTCTCTTAATCATTTTTCTGTGCCAATAACTTTGTTTTTTTCAATAGAGAAAGATATTTTATTTATTTTTTACTTTTAAAAATATTTTTAAATTTATTTTTAGAGAGAGGGGAAGAAAGGGAGAGAAACATCAATGTGTGGCTGCCTCTCATGCTTCCCCAACAGGGGACCTGGCCCTCAACCCAGGCACGTGCCCTGACTGGGAATAGAGCTGGCTGCACTTTGGTTCACAGGCCAGCGCTCAATCCACTGAGCCACACCAGCCAGGGCTACTGTGCCAATAACTTTTATGCAATAAACCAGTTATAATTTAAATTATGACTTTTTAGTCAAAATGCAAAATGCTAACTCTTTGACGAAAGTAGAAAGGAGCAGAAATCATCTCACGAACCAAGAGATTGTCGCAATACTTACAGATATTTTAATGCTGGCAAATTAAAAAGATAGGGATCATCAAGACTTCTCAAAGGGTTATGGCTGAGGATTCTGAAAAAAATGCAATAGAATAAAAATTATCTGCATTTTCAATAATTGCCCCAAAAGTTTATATTCATTTTATTGGTACAAAACTAGAAGGTTAAAAAAATATTATTTTCTGTCTTTACTAATAGATCACCCAGAGAATCTGTAAAACACTCTTTGTTGGGGAGCTACCCAGGTCTCTAAATGATAAAGTGGTGAAGAGAACGTGGAAGAAGAAGAACAAGAAGAAGGATAAGGAGAAGGAGAAGGAGAAGGAGAAGGAGAAGAAGAAGAAGAAGAGGAAGAAGAGGAAGAAGAGGAAGAAGAAGAAGAAGAAGAAGAAGAAGAAGAAGAAGAAGAAGAAGAAGAAGAAAGAAGAAGAAGAAGAAGAAGAAGAAGAAGAAGAAGAAGAAGAAGAAGAAGAAGAAGAAGAAGAAGAAGAAATAAGTGGATAGCAAAGAAAAAAGTATGCCAAAGAACTTTCAGATGGAAAACCCTAGAGGTGACTATGCTGACAGGAAACTCTTGCTCTACAGAAAACACTTATTGTGGCATCCTCCATAATTCAAGTTGCTTTTCTTCATCTACAGAAAGTTTTTTAAATTCCAGTTTAAACCACCCAGTTAAAAATAAAAATAGGACCAACTCCTTGGTTTTAGAGCCAAAGAAGGGATAAATCTTAAGAGGAACTGGTGAAAACCACACTCTCATCACATACTCCCATGTGTATTCTTATATCACAAGCTTCCTTACATTTCATGTAATCACCTGTTTACTTGTCAATTTCTTGGACTGTTAGTGCCTAAAATTTTCTAGGTATTTAATAAATGCTTGTTTAATAAATAAATAACATTTTAACTACATCTCAATAAAATGAACAAATGTGTTTTTTGACAAAATTTTGTATTTCAAATGCTGAAATAAATTTTATTCTTGACTCTTTAAAACAAGCAAAACAGACAAAAATAAGAAAGAAAAGAAAGTCTGTTTTTAGGTTAACTCTTCTCAAGAATCGTTAGTGTAACCCTCACAATAATCTTACTGATAAATATTATTATTACCCCATTTTACAAATGAGAAAACTGAGGCACAGAGAGGTTGTATTGCTTGTCCTAGGTCATCAAGCTAGTAAGAAGCAGAGGTGGCATTGAACCCAGTTCTGACTCCAAAGCCTGTTTAACTTCTATGAAGAAAAGGGGTTTAAAATAACTTGTAATTTAACCTTACTTGTGAGACCACTAAATAAAGAAATAGATTTTCAAATTTCATGTACCCATCTGGGAGACCCTCAATGATAAATTACATTTTCTGTTTTTATTTCTGTTTCCTAATCATCCCCCACGATTAAATATTTAACTAACGTATAGTCAAGTTTAAAACCATGTTGTAGGCAAATTAGTAAAAATTATGAAGTAAGGACACCTGAAAATTCGTTTCTACAAAAGCAACAAAAAATACAACTGGAAAAAAAAGACTCAATTGTTTTTAAACTGAAAATTTAACCAGCACGCTTGCAGGAATCCAGGGAACACTTATTCAAGAAAAGTGATTGGTTTCTGTAAGATCAATGATCTGTGTTGCTTTAATTCTTCTTAGAGCTTTGTTCTCCACCCCATGGGTAACATTGAAAAACAGCCCACATGCCCAGTACCACAGGGAACAGAATGGAATACAATCTCATTCCCAAAGAACTGTCTGGTAGTTCCCTGAAGACTCACTTAAAAGGTTTGTCTTTGACGTGACTGAAAGCTGGGTAGCAGCAAAAGCCTCTCTCCTCAGGGGCAATTTTGTGAAAACAATTGCAGGTAAATGTTTTAAGAGGGCAGCCGCTGAGGCAACAGATAACAGTTGGTGCAAATTTAAAAAAAAAAAAAGAGAGAGAGAGCCTAACAAAAAAGCTTAAAAATCAAAGCTGAGAAATGAGATATCCATAAAAACTCTGAAGGGCTTCAAAATATGCTCAGGAAATTGGAAGACCATGGGACACATTCCTGAGAATCTAGGAAAGAACTATTAGAGCTAATAAATGAATTCAACAAGGTTGCAGGATACAAGACCAATATGCAAAAATTAGCTGTATTTCTATACACTAGGAATGAATAATCCAGAAATGAAATAAAGAAAAAAACTCCAGCTATAACAGCATCAAAAAGAATGAAATACCCAAAGAAGTGTATGACTCACATACTAAAAACTACAAAACATTGTGTAGAGAAACTTTTAAAAGATGTAAACAAATGGAAAGACATGATGTGTTTGGCATTGGAAGATGATACTGTTAAAATGACCCTCCTCCCGAAATCAATTTATGGTTTCAATGCAATCTCTATTAAAATTTCAACTGACTTCTTTCCAGAAATTGACAAGCGATTTTTAAAATCATATGACAATTCAAGGGACCAAGAATAGCTAAAACGATCTTGATAAAGAGGAACAATGTGGAAGGACACACACATCCTGGTTTCAAAACCTAATTCAGAGCCACAGCAATCACAGTGTGGGACTGGCATAAGGCTAGACATAGCAATCAATGGAACAGGGTTGACAGTCCGGAAATGAACCCTCACATGTGTTGTCTATTGAGTTCCCACAAGGGTGCCAAAGCTATTCAATGTGGAAAGAACCGTCTTTTCAAATGGTGCTGGGACAACTGTGTATCCCCATGCAAAATAATGAAGTTGGACTCTGCCTACACTTCACACACCATATGTACAAATTAACTCAAAATAAATCAAATACCTTAATGTAAGAGCTAAAGTTGTAACATCCTTAGGAGAAAACAAGGGATAAATGTCTATGACCTTGATTAGACCAACAGTTTCTTAGATATGATACTAAAAGCACAACCAAAGGAAAAATAGATAAATTAGACTTTATAAAAATGAAAAAAATTTTGTGCCTCAAAGGACACTATCAAGAAAATGAAAACACAGACTTCCCGCCAAGATGGAGGCCTAGACTGATATGCTCCGTCTCCCTCCACAACTAAGAAGGACTATAACTACCACAAAACCAGAAATAACCAGAAGTTCCAGAAAATAAAGCTACATGGAAGTCCAAGGTATGAAGTTATAAACAAATGGTGCTCGACTGAAGAGGTAGGAGAGGCGAAGCATGGGCGGAGAGGTCAAGCCGTGCTAGTGGCAGCAGCTACAGCGATGGGCGGAGGGACTGCAGTAAGCACAGACACCCGTATTTAAGGGGAGGCAAGAAGCACCTGGGAGCACCCCTGGCTGCAGACCAAACCCATCAGCTCATGATTCCAACGCCAGGGAAGGCAGACCCCATTGCCTCGGACTGTGAGGCCCAGAGGGCGTGGGGACGGAGGAGGAGGCTCCCGGTCTCTCAGTGGAGAGAGAACGGCAGGAATCCATCTTGCACCCCTGCCCCCATGCAAAGCACCACAGTGTGGTGAGAAAGGTTGCCTGGTAGTGACAAATGCACGGGGCTCCACCCCCTATAGCATAGAAGGTGTGACAGCCCCGCCCAGGGAGCAAAAACCTGCCAAGATGGCAGGGTTAATGATAGAGATCTCAATCATGCAGCTGACTAGAAAGCAAATACATGAATTAACGGACGAACTGATAGATAACATTTCTGAGGCTCAGTTCAGAGCTATAGTTATAAGACAGCTTACAGAAATAACAGCGGGACTTAATCAAGATGGGGAAGGAATGAAGGCTAGTCCTGCTGAAATGAATGAAGACACATATGAAACAAGTGGCGAGGGAAGGAAAACCAGGGATCAAATCAACAAATCAGAACAAACAGTCAACAAATGCAGAAAGAGGAAACAAAAAGTGAGGAAAATGAGGAGGAGCTCAGAAACCTCTGGGACAGCTATAAGAGAGCAAACATCTGAATTATAGGATTGCCAGAAGGTGAAGAAGAACTAGAAATTGAAAAATTATGTGAAAAAATAATGAAGCAGAACTTCCCGAACTTGGGGAAGGAAACAGACTTACAGGTCCAGGAAGCACAGAGAGTTCCAAAAACACTGGACTCTGGAAGAACCACACCAAGACACATTATAATCAAAATGTCAAAAATTAAAGATAAAGAGAGAGTCTTAAAAGCAGCAAGAGCAGCAAGAGAGAAGAAGAGAATTATGTACAAAGGGGTCCCAATTAGACTATCAGCTGATTTCTCAAAAGGAACTCTGAGGGCGAGAAGAGACTGGCAAGAAATATTCAAAGAAATGAAAAGCAAAATCCTACAACCAAGATTACTCTATCCAGTGAAGCTCTCATTCAGAATGAAAGGGCAGAGAAAGTGCTTCCAGGACAAAGTAAAACTGAAGGAGTTCATGAGATCCAAACCACTGTTATATGAGATGCTAAAGGGACTTGTTTAGGAGAAGGAGGATCAAAACTATGAACATTAAAATGAAAATTGTATCACAACAACCAACAACAGAAGCTAGGGAATCAAAACAAAGGGAAACTAAGTAGGCAATGAGAGCGGGAAAAGAATGATAGGTATGGGGAACATTATGGGGGGAGGTCAGCGGAAAGGGGGAAGGGGGGGAAGGGGGAAAGGGAGGGAGATGATGCAGGAATTAAGACGCATAGTAGGAGGGAGAGGAGTAGACAGGAAGATGTTGAGAAGAACTATATTCACAACTAATGGGCATGGACTAAGTGGGGGGTACAACTGGAGGGAGGGGGGTCACAGGGTGGAGGGAAGCAGAGGAAAAGTAATTGGGAGAACTGTAACAGTAAAATCAATAAAACATATTAAAAAAACTGAAAACACCACTCAAAGAATGGGAGAAAATATTTGCAACTCGTATCTTTGATAAAGGCTCATATTTAGAATATCCAGAATATGTAAAGATCTCTTACAACTCATTAAAAAGATAATAACCAAATTTTAAGATGGACAAAAGATTTAAAGAGACATTTCTCCAAAAACGATATACAAATGGCCAATAAGCACATGAAAAGATGCTTAATGTCTGAAGTCAGCAGGCAAATACAAATCAAAAATACCGTGAGATACTACCTTACATTCACTCAGATGGCTATAACCAGACAGACAGACAGTAACAAACGCTGGCAAGGATGTGGAGAAGTTGAAATCCTCACACACTGTTGGTGGGAATACAAAATGGTGAAGACACTGTGTACAACAGTTTGGCACTTCCTCAAAAAAGGTAAACGTATAATTGCTATATGACTCAGCAATTCACTCCCAGGTATGCACCCAAGAGAATTAAAAACATGTCCACAGAAACACATTCCTAGGTATGGGACTGTCATAGTAGCATTATTCATAATGGCCAGAAGGAATAGCAAATTCCTTGCAAAGCTCATAAGTGGCTCTACCACTTATTAACAGTGTAAGCCTAGGTAAGTTGTTTAACATCTCTGAGTTCCAATGGGAATAATGATACCTGCATCACAAGAGTTGTTGGGAAAATGAGATACAGCCTGAGGTAACACGTGATGAGCATTTACTGTGTGGAAAGCACTATTCTAAGAACTTTAGTCACGATATCTTACTTGTATCATAATTAAAAGTACCAAGTATACTGCCTGAAACATAATAAGCACCTAATAAATGTAAGTGTTAAAGAAACATGGGGCAGAGGATGAATTACTATGCTTTTGAGAGAAAGAAAATACCTTCTTATAAATGAGAAGACTAAGATGCAGTTGGAAAAAGAGAAGTATCATCGTAAGCTGCTGGGTTTGACAATCTCAAAACCTTTGTACTATTACAAATAAAACGACCCCCCCTGGATGATCCTAAAGGACAGATTCCTCACTGCTATTTTTAGTGTCTTGTTTATGCCTTTCAGAACCCAAGAATAAGCTGCCAAGATTCCAGTCCATACCAAAAAGGGCATCCTTTAGTTGCCCACAGCTATCTAAAGGAACCCAATCAAGGTTAGTAGACAAGGGGAGCATTAGGGTGTCTCTGTGATCAATGCTCAATTTGCCTTCAGCGTGTGGCCTGACTTACCTCACTGATATTCTCAAGAGTGGGGTCAATAATTCAACAGGGATAAGGCTTGGATTTTCCTCTCAGATCCTCTCAGTGCCTATGATCTTGGCACAATATGGAGGTACCACGGACAAGCCAGAATGTGAATGCGCTCTACCTGGATGAGGTACAGCCTTTCTGCATTATAGAGTCCTTTGTTTTCTAAAATCATGGAGCTTGTATCGTTAGAATCACTGAAGTGAGATAAAAGCATTTTTAAAAGTATTTTATTTTACTTTTAAAGAGAGGGGAAGGGAGGGAGAATGAGGGGGAGAGAAACATCACTGTGTGGTTGCCTCTTGTGTGCCCCTTACTGGGGACTTGACCTGCAACCCAAGTTTGTGCCCTGACAGGGATTCGAACCGGCAACACTTTGGTTCACAAGCCGGCGCTCAGTGCACTGAGCCACACCAGCCAGGGCTAAAAGAATTTTTTAAAACAAGCCATCAGCCATGGCTGGTGTGGCTCAGTGCATTGAGTGTTTAACAGTAATATTATGACTTCATTCAACGACATCCGGCCAAGATGGAGTCCTAGACAGACACCCTGCATCTCTCTCCACAACTAAGAAGGACTACAACTACCTCAAAACTAGAGACAACCAGAAGTTGCAGAAAATCAAGCTGCATGGAAGTCCAACAAACAAAGATATAAAGAAGAAATACTCATCCAGACAGGTAGGAGGGGTGGAGCTGGGGCGGAGAGGACGCAGTGTGGTGGTGGCAGCAGCAGCAGCAACAGCAGTGGCAGCAGCAGGCCGGCAGAAAGCGCAGTCACACATTTCAAAAAGCAGGGAGGGACACCTGGGGAGCGCTCCCGGCCAGACTGCACAGCTCAGGGTCCCGGCACCAGGGAAAATCAAGCCTCATTGCTTCTGACTGTGCAAACCGGTGGGGGTTGGAGTGGAGGAAGAAACTGCTGGTCTCTCAGCAGAGCCTGCTTGTTTAAAGGGCCCCCACTGTCCTAGAATGACTGCAGGCCCACTCACTGAGGGCACAATGGGCAGGGCAACAGCTAGAGAGGCGCCAGTCCCATACAGAAGTGGGAGAAGTGCCTGGAAAAGGGGCAGGTGCTGAGCAAGCGGCATTGTTCCCTCTCTGTCCCCTCCCCCACATACAGCATCACAACGTGGTGAAACGGGTCTCCCTGTACTGATGAATACCTCAGGCTCCACCCCTTGCAACAAACAGGAGCAACAGCTCTATCTAAGACACAGAGGCAAACAAACACAGGAGCCTGTCAAGATGAGGAGACAGAGAAGTATGGCTCAAAAGGGGGAACGGATCAAGGCTCCAGTGGAAGAAATAAGCGATGAGGAGATAGCCAGCCTAAGAGATGAGGAGATAGCCAACCTAGCAGATGCAGAGTTCAAAACGCTGGTGATAAAGATGCTCACAGGCTTGACAGACATTCTTGTGTACGGCAAACGCATAAGGGAAGAAGTGAAGGCTATGCTAAGTGAAATGAAGGAAAATCCACACAAAACCAATGCTGAAGGGAAGGAAATCAGGGTTCAAATCAATGATTTGGAACACAGGGAAGAAAAATCAGTCAACCAGTACAGAATGAGGAAACAAGACTTGAAAAAAATGAGGAGAGGCTGAGGAACCTCTGGGACAACTTTAAACGTGCCAACATCTGAACCATAGGGGTTGCCAGAAGAACAAGAACAAGAAATTGAAAGCTTATGTGAAAATATAATGAAGGAAAACTTCCCAAGTTTGGCAAAGGAAATAGACATACAAGTCCAGGAAGCACAAACAGTCCCAAACAAGCTAGACCCAAAGAGGACCACACCGAGACACATCATAATCAAAATGCTAAAGATGAAAGATAAAGAGAGAAACTAAAGAGCAGCAAGAGAAAAGTAGTTATCTACAAAGGGGTGCCTATAAGACTATCTGTTGATTTCTCAAAAGAAACTTGGCAGGAAGGAAGGGACTGGCAAGAAGTATTCAATGTGATGAAAGGCAAGGACCTACAACCTAGATTCCTCTATCCAGCGAAGCTATCACTTAGAATGGAAGGGCAGATAAAGTGCTCCCCAGACAAGATAAAGCTAAAGGAGTTCATCATCACCAAGCCATTATGATATGAAATGTTAAAGGGACTTATTTAAGAAAAAGAAGATCAAAACTATGAACATTAACATGACAACAAACTCACAACTATCAACAACTGAATCTAAACAATAAAAACAAAATTCAACTAAGCAAACCAGAATAGGAACAGAATCATAGGTACGGGGATAATTTGGAGGGTTATCAGCTGGGATGGGGAAGAAGTAGAAATGGGGAAATGGTGCAGGGATTAAGAAGTATAATTGGTTGGTACAAAATAGACAGGGTGAAGTTTAGAATAATATAGGAAATGGTGAAACCAAAGATCTTATATGCAAGATCCATGGACATGAACTAAGGGGGTGGGATTACTGGGGGAAGCGAGGTACCGGGCAGAGGGGAGCAAAAGGGAAAAAAATTGGGACTACGGTAACAACATAATCAATAAAATATACTTAAAAATAAAAAAGACTTCATTCAAGAAACTTACTGAATTATAATTACCTGAACCCCAGGGGTGAATCAAGATTTTGTGGAGCTTGAGCATCATTTGTTCTGGGAAATCCAAATACAAACATGCCAAACTAGAAATATGAAAATTGTTAGTGCGCCTCCTAAAACTTTGAAAGGCACCCATGCAAGTGAAGAGCTCTGAAGCTTAAGTTTCATTCAGTTCATGATAAGTCTACCTCAAACTTGTCACAAACTTGTTTAATGCAGAGAAAAGTATCGTTTCAACGTATAAAAACACCAGTAATACATTGTATAGACGATCAAATGACTCAACTTGAGGGGTGGCATCTTCCCTGGGCAAGTTGCCTTTGGAAAAAGATGCAATTTAGTTTACACCTTATTGTGGCAGATGTTTCCTGAAGCAAATTAGCCTTGTCCCTAACAAAGATTTGGCCCCAAACAAAGGAGCCCAGCCTCCAGAACACACTAATGGCATTGCGACAAGCTTTTGAAAATAACTGTGAATTAGTTCTAGCAGTACAGCTCTATGCAAATCACAGGAGTATTTTTATTTCTAACACTTTTTCTTGTCATTTAAGATGAACCCAGAAACTGAAGAACTGCAGGCTGGTGCCTCCTGGATGACGAATCTCTTCTAACCCACCCCCCACTTCCCACTTAGTCTCCCTCCTCTCCCGTTACCCTGCTGCAGAGATGCTGGCGTGGGTCTCCTATGTTCTTCCCAACAACATCCGTCTTCCTCCTTCCAGTATCAAAGTTTCTTGGGGATAAAGTCCCTGCCCAATTCTTCCTTGTACCCCCAGCACTTAGGACAGTGCTGATACACAGTGGGCATGGCGCCCAGGAAACCTTTTTTCTTCCTGTGCTGCCTTCCTAACTATAGTGAAACTCAGGTTCTTATAAGAAACTCTCCGTGTTACACAATGCTTGGCAAAGCTGGTGACTTTATGACATTGTACTCATACTACCGAGACCTCTGGGTGGGAGGACCCCAGAAGCCTGCTGCTCTGATGCGCGCGCCAAAGGAAAACTGACCCTCAGTCTTCTTTCCCCAAGTTAGGGATCAGCAAACTAAACAGGGAAAAGGAAGGCTGCTACAGATGGGACACCTGCAGGAACTGTCAGTCCAGCGCCAGACACACCCTGAACACCTGCATCTAACCCGAAACGGTGGGAAATTGGATTTCTGAACCATAAGACGGTAAGACAGTCTTTTCAAAGGCAGGTGGAGGGGACAATCTTCACCATAAGTTCAAAATCCTGTTCAGGACCCTGAACATATGCATTCTGCTTTGCTCGTATCACTGAGAAATCACAGAATTTTTGAGCTGCGAGGGGATAAAACCCACACTTCCCACTGACGAGTGGTCAGGAAAGAAATTGGAATTAGGCTACAGCGATGTATTTTCTTTATGACTATTTTTTCACAGCACACCTTAACATAAATAGCATATTTTCCCATACCTCAAAGGTTCCCATTGCCACAGACAATTCGCTTCAGAGTTACATACTTTCTCAAAAAGATAACATTCTGGGTTATTGAGGAGAGATGTGCCCTGTGGCAGGTTTTTAGGAAGACTTCCTGCTTTATCGTTTAAGAGACCCATGGTTGAGGAGAACTCTGAGCTAAGCTTAAAGTCTTTCAGTCCTATGTTCCATACATTTACGCAGTCAGAAACTTTGGACATGAGCAGGAATCTAAGTTCAATTCAGAAGTGGAATTTCAAGGACCATTCACAAGTCAGAGCAGCAGCACCGCTGGGATAGCCAGGACGATGCTACTTTGAATGATACTTGCTTGCTGCCTTTTATCGCCCCCGCCGAAGGTCAGTGCTGGGGAAAGCGGAGCCTGTGTATGAGTCCGACAAGTCCTTGGCCTCTTTGTACCTTAGTTTCCTCATTTGAGAAGAATGAATGGCTCTTAAGCCATACTTCCCAGAGTTCAAACTGGGCTTACACCCAGCTCACCAATCACTGGATCATGTGTTTACCCATAGCTTTTTACGTGTATTTATCTTCTATTTCACTTACAAGGTCTGTAAAAATCTCATTCCATGCCAGGTTTGAAATGTCCCGGGGCTCAGTTCTCTGATTGAATTGCCACCAAGATTTCTTCAAAAGAAGACACAAGCAAAAAACAAAAAAATAAAAACAATTCAGATCTTTTGGCAGTGATTCTAATTTATATATGATAAAACAACCTCAATACTCCCTCTATGCATTAAATAAATCTCACTGTGGGAGATATCTCATATGAGCTAGGCTTTCATGCGTACACATGCAGTGCATTAGATACAAAACAGTAAGTACTTGAAAAAAACTTGCATTAAGTGGTCTTTATTTCTCTAGCACAGGGTTACATAACTTAACATTTTGGGCTAGATAATTCTTTGTTACAGGGGCTGTCCTGTGCGCTGTAGGATGTTGAACAACTCCGGCCTCTGCCCACTACATGCCAGTAGCATATCTACAATCGTGGCAACTAAGAATGTCTTTGGATATTGCCAAGTGTCACCTGGGTGCAAAACCACCTTGGCTGAGAATCACTGCTGTAGAATGCGTCATTCCGATCTGTGAGATAATTCTCACACTAGTCTGGGCTAGAGACAAAAACGACTTGCTACATAACTTTAGTAGCTTTCTACTAATACAATTTTAATCTTACTTCAAAAGAAATAACAAAGAGATTTACAATTAAGTTTTATAAAAATTCTAGACATAATGAAGTTATAGTTATAACTTACAGAGTTTCCAGGAAAGGCACCTCTTGAAAAGATTTCTTACCAATAGATTTTATATTATTGCCAGATAAATCTCTAGAAAAAAGGAAAGGAGAAATATTCCCTGAATTAGCTATTAGATACCTAAATAGTAGAAATAATTGGTAGAGGTTGGAATGATAATATTGAATACGTAGCTTTAGTCTAAACTCTAAACCTTAGGAATTGGGATTTGAACTTCCAGAGCTCGTAAACCTGCCCTCACCTCCCTGAACAATCTCACCCTCATGATCTTTATAAAGAAAATATACAACTATAGATCTTGATAAATTTTGAAGATAATCTTTTCTGAGAGAAGAATTGATTAGATGACATTTCGTGGCCTCATCAAATTTAAATTATGAGCTGAAAGCTTTTATCTTTATATTTAATTACAAATTTCTAGTATGAAAAAGAAATAGCCTCACACTTACACACCTTCCTGGCTTAGTTCTGTTTTTCTCGGCCAATTCAATACCAGAAGAAATAAAAGATCTCTTTTCACATAACTGAAAAGAAAGTTGCTACTTTTTAAAATTCAGAACTTTGAACTAATTCAGAACGATACTTCCTATTGTTTTAGCAGAAATTCATTTTTTATTTTACATTGCTTTAATAACCCATGAATTTAATTGCTTCAGTTGTATGGTGGTGGGAAAACAAAAAACCAAAATGGTACTGGATTTTTATTTGAAAACACCCATTCTGGTCTATAGTTACTCTTATTTCCATTGATTCCAGCTTAGTCCCTCAGTGTTCACCTAGATGAGTATAACTGTCTTCTCACTGGTGTTTCCATTTCTAGTCTCTCCCTTTCTAATCCATCCTGCACACAGTCACCAGATTAACACTCTGGAAGTGGTTCTCCAGTACTGGCCAGCATCACTTGGGAACTTATTGAAGATGCAAAATCCAAGCCCTACTCTGAACCGACTGAATCAGTAACTGTAGGGGTGGAGCTTGAGCTTTACCGGGCTCTTCAAGTGATTCTGTTGCAGGCGAAAGTTTGCCCTACAGCACAGGTGTGATAACATGGTAGCCTGGCATGTTATCCTTGGCTTGGCCTTCAAAGCCCTAGAAGATCTGGCTCTAACATTCTGTTCTTCCTAGCTGTACTCCACAGGCACTCAAGGTATTTTTACTTGTACTCTACAGGTACTCAAGGTATTTTTCCTGTATTTTGACTTTCCCCATGCTCCTTTTGCAAGATTACTTCATCTGAGATGTCTGTGTGATGATCCCTAAGGGCCCTTCAAGGTCGTCTTCAAACAGCATTGCTCTAGTAACATCTTTGCTGATCCAACTTGAAGTGTCTTTCCCCTCTGCTGTGTTCCAAAACCAATTCATACTTCTCATTGCCCATCACCATTTCTTCTTTTGATACAGTTATTCTTGCATCCTATTTCCTCTGAGCATAAACTCCTTGAAAGGATGGATGAGGTCTTGCTCACCTGCACTGTCTACCATGTTTAAAAGTGGCACATGAACATATGTAAACTCAAATATTTATAAAATAAACAAATAGCTGGGGAGTAGAGGGAGAAAAATAAGTGTTGTAAAGGAAATGTGGTTTTATTATTTTATGGCTCCCTCTATGCGCCTCTGCAGCACTGTCTTCTGTTTAGTACTAGTGCATTGTGGTAGGAGCTTGCACGTTCATTTTCCCTGTGAGATCATGAGTTACCAGAGGGCAGAAGCCATGTCTTACCCATATTTGCGCCTACAATACTAGCGACAGTGCTTGGCATGCTCTTTCTTAGCTTGTTTGTTGGTTGGCCTTTTTTAATGAATGGGCATACTTAGGCCGGCATGGAATAATTAGCTTACAAAGTATTTCACAGCAGAGGGGATGAATGACCTAATCTATTGAGCGGTTAGTTACCTCATTTGTCTTCCTCCTGTTTGTAAGGTTTGGAACCCAGATGGCGAGATACCCCAGAAGACCAATTCAAAAGTGCTTATGCCCTGAGGCTTGAAAAGTTTCATAATTCAAAGGACTGTTTTTAGTGCCTCATGAGGCTCTTTCTACCCACTTCCCTTAAGCCTTCTATATTTGCAAAAGTCATCTATTTGCTAAAAAGCATCATTAATTACCTTCAAAAAATTAATGACATACACATCTCTGAATGCCATGGACAAAAAATAAGAATTGAGTTCTTATAGCAAAGGACATCTCCTTATCTCTAAGTAAACGGAATCACTAGGCAAGCGTTTCTCCCTTGGCAAGGAGGCTGGAGAGATCTTTATTTTGTAATTAATGAAGTTAGGGGCATTTCTGATATGCTTATTTGGTGTAGACATTTCTAAGTATACCACTTAACCATCATTTTAAACATTGAAATCCTGAACACCAAATCTGCTCTCCTGGTAACTTAACATGTTCATAACAATACTGTTTACATAGTTCATCTACTTAGTTAAACATTTGATATGTAAATGTTAATCTAATTTAGATTAAATTATTGAAAATTTCTGGGTTAATAGCATTCAAATTAATGTAAGTGTTCTATATTTTCTTGTCCTTTAGGAGACAATTTGACGTTAACCTGAATGCTTCTCATTTTACTAAATTAACATTTTAAAACCTTTTCTGTAAAGGCAGACAGTAAATATTTTATGCCTTGCAAGCCACAGACAGTCTGTCTCGCATATTCTTCTTCGCTTCTTTCTTTTCTTTCCTTTTTTTTGTTTTTTTTGTTTACAGCCCTTTAAAAGTGTAAAAAGTATTCTTAACTTATGGGCTGTATGGAAACATACCTTAGGCTCTATTTGATCCATGGGTCCTAAATTAAATGTAAATACAGGCAGATGATATATGAACACTTATATAACAAGGTTCATATGGGTGTGTATAAGTACTAAGACATTATTACCACTTTTCCTCTATAGCTGGAGACAATTCCCTACCTATATCTTGTCTATATGATTAAAAAATTGAAAATGCATTGAAGATAATAAATGCTCAAGATAGGCTGGGAGCCCTATCCACACTTACAGAATTGTAGCATTTTATTGCTGGAAGAAATTGTAAAGATTATCTAATTTGAACCCCTATGTATCTTATAGATAATATAACTAAAAAATTATAAATAAAAACAATTAACTTACAAAGACTTGAGGAATAAAAGACGTCGAAATGAGTCCTTATCAATTTCTTTTAACTTGTTGTTACTCAGGATTCTGAAAAATAAAAAAGTTATTTCTGGATCAAAAGGCAAAATAACTACAATTATTTACTATACAGAAATATATATGGAGAAACCTGGACGGAAAACGAAAACAAACATAAGAGTTTACAGCCAATGAAACGGAGTTAACGGAGGAAGCACAAGAGGATTTCAGGATAGCACAATTAATATCCTCAGAGAGCTGTAAGCAGCCAGCACATCCACTGAAAAGAATGAACTGAGCCTTATACAAATGGAGTGTTGTCATTCATAAAAACAATGCTCAGTATATCGCAGCAGAAATGACAGTTGAATAAATTAGAAAACTGAGCGATCTGGCCAGAATTCTCCATAATGAAAGAGGAAGGGAATGGGAACGATCCACAGACAAGCCTGACACCTGGTCTGCCCAAGGAATGTGAAGGCCTTTGCTTTATCTAGTCTCTCAGTAACGACGAGGGACATGCTTGGGGTTAGGGGTGGGAGTGAGGGGAGTTTCACTCATTTCCAACATGTGAGGAGCAGAAAGGCACAAGGCCAGTGCCTCCAAGAACGGAGCGAGGGAGTGGTAGAGAGCCAGTTTGGAAGCAGCTCTGCCGAACGTCAACGTGGGTGTCTCTTGCAGGAGACTCCGCGCTCCTTGCACATGACATTAGGTGGTGCCCTCTTCAGGAGCCTTGGAGACTGGAGAACATGCTGTGTCGCCTTGTGAAGCTATTTCCATCAAGTTCAGCGTTTGAAACATTCTGCTTTCCCTCAGTGTCTGTTGGCTACATATTTTTATAACCGCATCTTGTAGCATCATTCTACCCCAAAGCTTAATTCTTTACTCATAGCATATGGCAAAATATTATGGCCCAGAAACTCAACAACTAAGATCAGGGACTGTTCTCAGTTATAAGGTAGTTCAGATGACACAGATATAGTTACATTTTTAAAAAAAACATGAAAATAAAAACACAAAGACTTTAATTCCAACAAACAAGTCTTGGAGTCCTAAAAAGGCATCAAAGACCTTGGCCTCAACTTGAAATTCACCACATTATAGGGAACAGCAGTGATGGTCAGAATGTGTATGCAGGGGGAATGGTCAGGGGTGATGCTCTGATTCACTGTTTTCTCACCTCCCTTAGGTAACGCTTTCATATTTCCATAGAAATGGTCCAAAAAGAAAAAGCAAAAAAGCTGCCATGTCCAACAATGTTTATAGTAAACCTTTTTCATAAATATAAAACATTGGAAAAAATGGTACCTCCCTAAATCACTTAAAACTGTATGCGTATTTTCAAATCACACATTTGTTGCAGATGTCATTCACATCACTACTTAGAAACTATAACCAGTTATTAGATCTACCACTATAGCTCGTTTCTTAGTATGTTAAGAGAAGCAGATCTATTACTATATCGATAGCTTTAAAAAATATTTGAAAACTTTTTTCAGTAATAGTTTTCCTTTATTTTCTTATATATTTTTTAAATTTATTTTTTATTGTTTTTCTATTTCATTTAAAAACATAGAGACTAAAGTAAAAAAGAAGAAGGCGAAGAAATCCTGCTCTGGGGGGTCTATTGACCCTAAGTTAGAGACCTCTCCCTCATAAGGTAGAGATCTCAAGCTGACTGAGAAATCTTCAACACTTCCCAGATTCATGCTATTGTCTATCAGATCCCAAACACATGTTATTTAAAAAAACGAATGTTTAATTTTTAACTTAAAAAATGTGCAATGTATATTTCTTATGGCTCAAAATTCCATAGGTATATAGTTACACAATCCAAAGTTTTTTCTCCTACACCATCTTTCAGACTACTCCGTTCTCTCTACTCCTTAAAGAAAACTAATCTTATTTATTTCTTGTGCTAAATGACTTTCATTTTTCTTACAAGTTTGGGAAATAAAATTTCCAATTCAGACTCTATCATGGAAAATATAAACTATATATAATTTCAAAGAAATTCATAAGTTAAAAAAAAGAAAAACACCTGCTTGGTTCTAGCATTTTTCGTTACCAATATGATATCTTAGAGGGTGATTGTAAACCCTGTTTTTAGATTACTATGGCTATTTGGTCTCTTATTATTAACTCAGAGGTTGTTTATGACATCTGTTCGAGTTGACCTAATAATATGACACACAAACTTGTCATAAAAAATGCCAGTTAATTACTTTGAATGTAAATATTTTTTCCCAAACTACCTGTGTACCCAAATTGACTTTTCTACAAATTGATTTAAAAAAGATAAAAGAGAAATAGGCAAAAAAGGACAGGGCAAAGTCAGAGAAGAAATATAAATGTTCAATATTTAAAGATTTCTTAAAATTGTTGTTCTCTTACAATTGTCCCCATTTTTCCCCTCATTGCTCTCCCCTGCCCTGCCCACCCCCAGCCCTCTCCCACAGACAACCCCCTCCCTGTTGTCCATATCCATGGGTCATTTACACTAGTTTCGTCACTAGACCCTTCCCCTTCTTTCCCCCCTTTTCCCCTCTCCCCTCTCCTCTGGTCACTGTCAGCCTGTTCCTTGTTTCCATGTCTCTGGTTCTACTTTGCTCATTGGTTTGTTTTCTCATTAGATTCCTGTATGAAGTGAGATAATATGGTATTCTTCTTTCACCACCTGGTTTATTTCACAAAGCATGATACTCTCCAGTTAAATTTACAAGTAACCAGAAAAATTCAAATTCAGATGGGACCCCTTTTATTCACTCATTACATCAGCCAAAAAATGGAGACTATCAGTGCTGGAAATGAATGTTGTCGTGGCCTACTACTGCCTGGAGCATAAGTTGGCACAACTTCTTTGAGGGCAGTCAAAATGTTATATCAGTATACTCTTCGCCCCAACAACTCCATTCCTAAATGTCTATTCTGCAGAAAGCCTGTCCATGTTCACAAAGATGCATGTACAAGAATGTTCGTTGCAGCAATACATGCAACAGGAAAACTAGACATAATCTAAACATCCACCAATAGGGGGATTTTTAACTGTAACACACCCATCCTGTAGAATATTATGCAGGAGTTTAAATGAATTGGTTAACCAGGAAGGAAACAAATCTAAGACATAGCAAGAGGTGGAAGGACCGAGTTGTTACCATTTATGTAAAAAAAAAAAAAAGAAAAAAGAAAATCACACAACATGCCTATTGTCGTATCAGTATGTAGGCAAAGGCCCGGGGAAAGATCTACAAGGGCACACAGTAAACAGCTCAGAACAGCCTCACCTTAAGGGTGGGGGACGAGGGCAGAAGCGAAGGTTTCACTATGCCTGTATTTCATTTTTATATACTGAGAATATAAACATGTATTACTTGTTACAGTGAAGAATAAGGTTAAATTGACTCATTTTAAAGAGAGCCTGCCAATTTAATTTTTTAAATAAACACAGACTTGGAATCAATAGAGGTTGATTTATGATATGGAGGTGAATACCTTTTCTCAGAGCTAATGACCTCAAAATTGGGGACCAAGAAGGACCTTACAATGCAGTCAGGTTTGCTTGTTTGTTTGTTTGTTTGTATACATTTTTGGAGAGAATATACTCACAGTTTCTCAGTTACATGGAAGAACCTCCATGAGTCCTTATCAAGGTGAGAAATAGAGTTGCCTTTTAAATCGCTGCAAAGAAACACAGTTAGTATCTTTAAATAGGCAGGAAAAGAACAAACAGAGTAATTAAAACAGTCATGGCAACCTTGTGGGAATTAATCAAATGAAGAAAATACCAGCTTTCTAATTTCCACAGCTATCAGCTTTCCCAGTCTGCACAAATTAATAAAGACATAATGTGGGGCCCCTGGCACAAACCATGAGGCATCTCCTCAGAACCTCAATTTCTTATTTGGCTAGGTGTTGCCAGTTGATTACTTTGAATGCATTTTCTCCAAAACCACCTGTGTCTAAAATGACTCCTTGTACAAACGAATACAAAAATAATAATTCCACAGAAAAATACCAAAAATGTATCATTATCAGCAAATTAACACAAAGAAACCTTGCGTCAGCCAGGCCACAGCAAAACTTTGGGTCAGTGCCCTCTGTGGGAATCTTTCCAGGTGTTAGAAAGATAAGGGCAATTAGAAATGAGAAGGACTGATATGGAAAGATCTGACAGACATATGTGACAAGGGAAAGCACAAATCACTGAGCAAGGAGTAAAGTATTACCTCTTTAGGGGGGAAACTGCAAAAGAAAAGGAAAAGAAGAAAAAGAGAGAGAGATTGCAAGAACAGACACATGCCAAAGTGGTAACAGGAGTGGCGGGAAGTGCTGTGTGGGATTTTCACATTTATCCTGTGTGTTTCTGTGACTTTAACACCAACACCAACAACACAGGGAGGCTGTTCCCATGAATTACAAGCATTTAAAAGAATCTGTGAAATTCCCGAGGTTCAGTCTCAATCACTAACTCCGTGGGTAACTTTGAATCTTCACCTTTAGCTTTGTCCTCGTCCCTCAGCGACAACTTACCTGTCCAGTTTATATGCGCGTTTCCCATGAAGGTGAGAAAAGTCAAACAGGTCCCTGTCTGTCCCTCTGCACAGTGGACACTTCCACCCAACCAGAATCCTTTGGTTGCTTTCGACTCCCCAATAAAAACTGCCCAGTCTGAACTCATTGCCTTCAATCTGGCTCTCCTCTCCAACTGCTCTTTGTCCACCTCATACACCACTGTGGTTCTCCTCATCACCCAGGACAGAAACTTTACAGGGTCGTATTTGATTTTTATCTTTCCTGTACACCCCATTCCCCAACTCCAGCCAGTTACTACAGCCTGTCAGTTTTTCTTTACACTGTTCCCAGGATGTTCTTTCTCCTCCTATCACAACCACTCTTCTTGCTTTACTGCTAGATTTTGCTCAATTATTCTACCGGTCTCCCTGAATCAAGCTTTCCTCTTGAGATCACTCTACATATGGAATTTAAAATAACCCTCTTATTTTAATCACCTGTCTCTCTCACTTGAAAACATTCAGGGGCTCTCCCAGTCTCAGTGCAACTTCCAAACTCCTAGAGCCAAAGTTTTTCATAATCATATTTTTCACCGCTTCCTAAACCAATTCTTGACAGCAAGACTAGCCTAATAAGTCCTGGTCGTTCCTGCAGCCATGCTGTTGCCAAGACTGTACGCATTATTTCTCCTCTATGTAACAAACCACAGGCACCTTTAAGTCCCAGTTAAAGTTATAGCTTAACCATGCAGTCTTCCGACTTCCATAGGCCAGTGACTACCGATTCTGCTGAATTATACCACCTCTGGTCTGTATCTTTTTTAGTACTTAACTATATATCATCTCCCTTTTTAGTCATATTCCCTTTCTTCCCACCTGTCATTGTCATGTTTCATAGACAATGTCATACTTCTGTGGCTCCCATAGTACTTAGCCCTGGCTGGACACAGAATGGGTGATATATTTAGAAAGCCAGGTGGCAAATGTGAGTTCTGGGTATAACTGGATATATGATAGGCACTGACATAGGTGAACTCATCTAAATCTCACAACAATCCTAAGAGATGGTAACTATCATAATCTTGACTTTACAGATGATGAAATTGAACCCAAACACTAATATATGGCATAACTACATTCAAACTCGGGCACTCTGGCTCTAGAGTCTCTTCTCTTAACCAATTTGTTGTATCACCACCAATGAGATTCGGAGAGGGCCACGAAGCTGTAAAGAGGATGACATAGAAGTGGGAGGAGAGTAGAGGATTAAGGAATGAAGTGATGGGGCTAAAGAAAAACCAGTAAGGAAACATGCGGAGGAGGAAACAATGGTGAGAAGGAGAATGAAGATAAGGACTAGATGACAAACAAAATATAAAAGCAGGAAGTAGTCAGTGTGGGTTTGAGAAGCTGAGGACGGCTCAGGGAGACCAGGAGGAGAAGGCTGGCAGGTCAGGCAGGTTGCGGAGAACAAAGGAAGAAAGGCAGTTCTTACAAGGTGGTGAAGATGTCCTTGTACGTGTCGGAGTCTGGCACAGGCACTCTGTGGAGCGCCTGCGTTGGGCCGAGACCAGAACAAGACAGCGTCTCATTTCGGCAGGAACAGATCTCACATATATTGATGACGGCCTTCTGTTCAGGCATTGGAGGACCGACCTCAGATGACACTGCTTGATGGGCCCTGAGAAACTGCTCAGACCAGGGTGGCTGCTGGGGCTGAACAGTCTCTGGACCTGGAAGCATCGCCTCAGGGTGTTTCGGAGGAGTGGTGGTCTGCTGCAGCGGTGTCGGTGTCGGACGTTCAGCCTCCACCGTAGCCTCTGGCTGAACAGTTAGCTCCAGGTCCAAAGGCCGACCTGTCACTCTAAAATATGTATTTGGCTTGGGAGGCTGAGCTGGAGACTTCTGCAGGCCTGTGGAAGGTTCTGCATTGTCTCCTGGATAAAGAGGCCATTGGAGCAGAGCTGAGCTCTCTTGCTCCACCTCAGGAGGGTCTCTCGTCTCAGGGGCTTCTGGCTCCTGAGCTCGGATCTCCGTTGGCGATGGTTCGGCCAGCAGCCACAATAGCTGCCAAAAAATCAATGGGGCCCAGAGGTGCAGCCCAGACATGCTAACAGAGGTCCAGGAGACACAATGAGCAACCCAGGAAAGCTGGGGCACAAGGAGTGACCCGGAGGGGCTGGGGCAGAGTGAGTGACCTGGGGACCCAGGGCACAGTGAGCGATCTGGAGTGGGGGTCAGGGGGTCTGGGGCAACGCAATGAGACCCAGACAAATGAGGTGCAGGCACACGCACTGAGCAGGAGCCTACAATTTGCAGCCGTGTCACAGTTGGCAGCGGTGTCACAGTTGGCAGCGGCGTCACAGTTGGCAGCCATATCATGCACGTGCCCCTTAGCACAAAGCACCCCTCCCCCGCCTCAGGTTCCAACCTTCACTTAGGCAGTTATATTAGTCTGGGGTGAGAGTACTACAGGAGAGCGAGCCTTTTTCTCCAGAATCAGGGTCCTTTTCCCTGCAGAGGGGACAGCTCCCTCCTGACGGGCCTCCCCTTCCCCCTCACAGTGAGGCGGGATTGGGCTGCACACCTGGGTGGCCACGGACGCCAGCAGCCAGGGGTGGTGGGACGCGGGCGGTAAAGAGGGTGGGAAGTTGCGGGGGCAGGCGTGCGTGCTGCATGCAGAGCTTCCCAAGGAAGCCACAGGGCCTGGCACCCCAGGAAATGCCCAGGTGCTGGTCAAGCTCCTGCAACCTGAACTCCCCCTTAAAGCTGAAATCTGAGTGACATTCGTCCTCCCTTTGGCTACACTGCTCTCAGAAAAGTAGCTGGCCTACAGAATAAACACCAGTGTGGGTGGCTGGGAAGGGGACACACTTTATAGTTCTAAAATGTTGTCACTTCCTGGAAATTCTCAGAATCCACGTCTGGTTCTTCACTTGCCACTCTGTTAGGTGGGGGCTACCACTGAGTCAGGGATGACTCCAAAATTTCTGCAGATGGGGTTTGACAGTGAGCAATGCACTCTGGGAAACACGGTCTGAAACCCAGTAAACAATGCTTTACAATGGTTGGGGAAAGGTGCCCCTCCCACTTGGCTCAACACAGCCATTGATCTAGCAAAGTAAGGACGGCCCTTTCAGAGGTCTGCCCTGTGCGCACACGTGGAGAAGACACTCCGGTGTGAAAGCCGGCACATTAAGTCATTTTCTTCAGACACTGTAAGTAGCACCCAGTTTGCTTCCCTCACAGCCCTTTTATATTCTATTTTACTTCACTCCTTGTTTACTGCCTGGCACAACCTCTGGCACATAAATCCAAGAGAGAAGGAGCAGCATCTTATTCCCAGTGTCTAGCACATAGTACTGGTTTCAAAGTGGAACTGATTCCAGGATTGCCCTCATATAGCAATGGCTCTCATGCTAGAATCAGGTTTCTGAAAATTTAGCATCAGTATGGAATCCCTTCCTCACATAATTCAAAGGAAGACAGGCTTCTTCAAGCCCAGGACAACACCAGAGCTTTTGTTTCTGTAGCCATCAGAGGTTCCAAATTCAAAATTCCACATAAGTATTCCCATCAGGCTCACACAAGTTAAATGCAAGAACTATTCTATTTCAACTACAAGTTAATTTTTCTTTAATTAGCAAATGCTTGATTTCAAGGTGCTGACAGTACTTTACTAAATACCTATTCTAAATAGGTTTTCTAGACCAGCCTTCTCAAGATATTGGCAAAGTATATCATAAAACCTATAGGCTGAAATAACTTTGAATTTTAACAAGAAAAATAAATAAAAGCCTTATTCAGTCAAGTACCTCTAGCTTAAGCAAGGCTAGATGATTTTGATTTTGTATTAACAAGTTGGCAGCCCTGCAAAATCAGTGAACTTTTGTGCAGTCATTTTAATACTAAAGATAGAAAATACACAACATTTTGAGCACATATGCTTTATTACTGCAAAATAGGTAAAAAAATGCAACTGAAATATTTTTTAAATTGTGTAGTGTGTGGAGAAGGGGCTGTGACTGATCGAACATGTCAAAAGTGGTTTGCAAAGTTTCTTGGTACTGTTGACATTTGAGCCAAAGAATTCTTGGCTGTGGGGTTATCTTATGCATTGAAAGAAGTTTAGCAGCACCCCTGGCCTCTACCCTATAGAAGTCAATAGCAGGAGGTAGTTCACATACTCAAATATCCAAGTCAACAAAATTACTGGTGAAAGTTAAAAATGTGTCTTTTATTTTATGGAAAAATCTAAACAGACTTTTTGACCAACCCAATAGTACTGAACAATGACATGGTTGAATCTTAAAAAATAAATGTTGATTGAAAGAAGACAGAAGAATATATAATGTATGGTTTTATTAATGTAGAGTTCAGAAGCAAACAAAACAAACCATAGCATTTAGGGATGCATTCTTAGAGGGCAAAAGCAAGAACTATGTATTGTAACAAGTATATCAATAATTAGTTTAGAGGAAAGAGATTATAATAGAACAGGGAGACAGGGCTTCTAAAGACATTTATAATGCCTCTTTCTTGATGGTTAAATGGGTGTTTGCTTTATGCTTCATTAATTTATATATTTGTATTATATACCTTTCTGGATGTGCTATAGTTCTAGTGAAAACATTAAAAAAGAAAAAAAATCAAAGGTTTTTTATTATTGCTCTTTATCTAAAAACATAACCAGATACACCTTGGTAGTTTATGTTCTCTGGTTGTCATTTAGTCTCAGGATAAACAATGGGAGCATATGATCAGCAACAGTTTAATGAAGCCATAGCATTTACAGGATTCTCAAATGGGTACAATATAAAATATGTCATAAAAATTATTAAGTGATCCAAGGTAGAATACATTTTAATACTGGCACAATGGCAATAGCAGCTTTACAAATATTTATCTACAGTATTTCTATAACATTTTTAATGAACCTTTATTCCACAAGAATGATCAAATCATTTAAATTAAATTGATATAATACACAGTGGTTTACTAACATTAGAAACACTATGAATGCCTCATAAAATAGTTTGTACAAATATTCAACTGCTTTATTCTCGGTAATCATTCTTTTTACTCACATGTAATATAAATGCAGCTAGCAGGTTTTAAAAAACTTACTGGAAGCACATGTTTCTTAACTTTATTATCTGTTGAATTTTTATCTATAAGTGTGTTGTAGACATAAATGTGGGTGTCATAAAAACAAAAGTGTCCCCAGGTCTGCTTCCCAGTCTGGTAACTTTTATAACACTATTTGGCACCTCAAAGCAACATTCATCTGGGAAATTGCTAAAATAACTTTTTAGCCTCAGCTAACCAGAGATATTTCATGGATATCATGTATGTAGCTGCTTCCTCGCAGGCTAAAAAGTGCAGTGAATATGTGAAATCCCTTGGTGACTATCCATGAAAAACTGTTGGCCTTATTCCCGGAACTGCAGTGGGGGTTACAGCATTAAAGCTGGTCCGGCCCATCCAGGCACATTCACGCTAACGAGCGCTCCCCTCCCTCCAAGGCACTGAGAGCATCGGTGCTGGGCCTGGTTGAAGCTACAATGACGCCCACTGCTAAGCAGGTGAGTCTGAGACGCTGAGGGCTCCCAGAAATACTTGGCAACTTTGCAGGGGACTGACCGACAGGGTCGCCAAATAAAATGTAGAATTTCCAGTCAAATTTGAATTTCAGGAAACAATACATTTTGTTACATGTCCCATGTAATATTTGGGACACAATTATACAAAAAAAACGGTTTGTTCATTGTTTAATGGAACATATTATATTCAAAATTCATTGTTATTTATCTAAATTTCAAATTTGATTGGGTGTTACATTTTTGTGTTTACTAAATCTGGCAACCCTGGACTGGCAGGAAAGAAAACAAATACAGTTAGGTATGCATTACTACTGTTATTGAAACAACAGGGTATTGAGGACAGGGTATCAGGCCTTATAGTGAACCTTCTATAGGACTTGAAGAATCCTTCACGGGGTACTGTGGAAAATACAAGGTTCGTGTTGAGTCTTCATGAAATTTATATTTAGCTGTATGAATGTGGACAGCAGACATCAAAATAACAAATATCTCAGAATTCAGTGAGTCAGATATCCACTACCTATCTAATATACTAAAAGTTACACATTCTAATTTTTAAGGTCACATTAGATCTTTTGCTTCCAAATCTCCTGGAAAATAGTTGGGTTTCGATGGAGGATGGTCTCACCTCTTAACTGTTTATAATGAACAGAAATCAAATCCAGCAGGTCTTTTTAATTGATCAAGTTCATAGTACTTAATGAATGCATGACCTTTACAGGCTTTACAGGGTAAAAATACCCAAGATGAATGAGAACTAGCTTATTATCTGAAGGTTATAACTGCACCTACAGAATACAAATTAGAATTATAGTTAAATTTGAACAACCTCTCTAGCCTCAATTGAGTAGTTCCAGGATAAACACTGCTTTGGAGATTGTATTTTCCATTCTGTTCTCTTCCTGATCATGCAAACTAGAAAATATCCAAACACCCACTTTATACCACAGTATACATGGGCTCCTTACATACTGTAATTCTTTAAATGGAATTACATATTAGAATAATTACACGTACTACATTTCTTAAAAAGGAGTGAGGTGATTTTATCAGCATATTTTACGGATGATCACAGGGAGTCGGACAGCGTTGGCATCAGTTTTGTTCATCAAAGCTGCTTGTAGAAAGGGGCAGAATTTGAGTTGGGCTTCTAGGGTGAGCCAGCTATGAACAAAAAAGAGGGGTCTCAGTTATAATGTGGACTATGTTCCTGTAGCCTGCACAGCTCTCCTTCTTCCTCACTAACAGAACCCAGGCTTTGTGCGAGGAGCAATGCATCCAGATTCCAAAAACCAATTTTCCCAGTTTTCCTGATATAATCAGGAGTTCCTGGGTAGCAACTGTTTAAAGAGATGAGGGACAGGTTAGCAAGTGCACCCTCCTATCCTTTGACCTTCTTATCTTGCTTAGAACATAGATATGAGGATTCAGGAAGCAAAGCCATTCTGCACCCTCATCAAAGCCACACATTAAAGATGACATGGTGAGGCTGATGTACAACTTACAAACTGCCTACTCTCCACGGAATATGTAGGTAAGAAAACTGAGCCTCTGGTAGCTGAGACACTGTTGTCAGATTTCTGTTACCTGCAGCCAAATGAAAGACCTAACTAAAGCAGTTGCTTCAGAGTTAAAGGAGAAAGGACGCCTAAGGGCTGGGTAGGAAAAGTCATTCGATGCCCAACAAGTTTTTACTAGTCACCCTCCTAGTGAGTGACTTTTGAAGAGCACACATAGGGTATAGGTCCTATCTGTGATTATTGATGTTGTTGCTCAATACGTGGGGATATTATTTATTACATTTTTATTTGTTTCTACATTACGCAGCCCACTATAGTAGTTATGGGCTGGCACTGGGACAAAAAGGATCCCAGAGCTGAACAAGGAAAAGAAGGGGCTTAGTCCTTCAGTGAGGCCACTGGCTTCTGCCCCCGCCCTCCACAATCTGTGGTGTCACCGAGGAAGGTGATCTGGGGGTAGATTCCTACTGGATGCTCCAAAGGGAGGAAAGAGGAAGCTGGCCACACCTCCGAAGAACAATGCATAGCGCCCAGGACAACCACGTTGAATTGGCAAGAGAGAGACCAAGGTGTCCTGCCAAAGGCACTCATTCTTAATGAGGAAATGAAGGGAGGACAGTGTTGGGATGGGACGATGCCAGCAGTGGAGTTCTGCGGTGTGTCCCTGCTGCCAGAGGGACACACAAATGTCAGCCTCATAGCCAAGAAGGCCAGCTGCCCCGTGCTCCCGCACTCTAGCAGGGGTGGCAGGAGGCAGGCTGCTCCTTACAGATCTGACGGCCCTGGGGATGTCAGAGACAAACAGGGCTTGGAACAACATCACACAAGGCGAGCGGCTATACGGGACTTTGGTGCGTGGGCATACACGTAGGTGACAGAGAAAAGAGCTGACGAGACCCAGCTATATCTCCATCCCTGTCTGTCAGGCTCGCTCCCTCTGTTGTAGCCATACTGGCCACGTTTCAGTTCCTCTGATCAGCCAGCATTAATCCCTCTTTCTTCCACGACATCCATGGGGGACCCACCCCCACACCCCATGGGCACCTCCACAGTTAAGGACTATTCATCTATCAAGTCTCACCGCCTCACTTTCTAAGGGAACCCTTCCTAAATCAACCTGGCTGGACCAAGTTCCCCTATGGGATCCTTTCCTTCACAGCACTCAATTCAGTGCAAAATCGTACGTACGTGAGATCATCTGATTAACATCTCTCTTCCCCACTAGACCGAAAGCTCCAAAACAGTAGATCTGTGCCTGTCCTGCTTGCCACCATATCCCCACTACTGTGGCGCAGAGCCTGGCATAGAGGAAGTGCTTAATCTTTACACTTAATAAGGGAATTTTACAAACCAGACAGTCATTGCTAATGTGAAGATGAGAATCCTCACTATCTCACAGACTTCGGAAGTCTAAATATTTGAGTACGTTGTAAAGCATAAAGTGCCATTAAAAATTATTATTAGTATTAAGAAAGCTGCTGAGATTATGATTCTAAATAAATGATTTTGAAGAAAAGGAACCAAAAACATTCTTTTTTCTTTTTTTAAAGGCTTACCTGAAACTTTTTCCTCAACGCCCTTGTCATTACTGGGGTCAGTCCAGTTCCTGTTTCCACATTTTCTTTATTGGTAAGTGGGGTCCCACCTGGGTTCCTGCAAAGGTAATGAAAATATCAGAAACTGTGTTTTATGCCAATTACCAAGTGGATTTAGAAAGCATAAAGGTAAGAGAGCATATTACCTTTCTACATCGACTTTTCTAAGTAGTTTCCGCAGATCTATCTGACTTTTACCAGGAGTACTGATAAAATAAAGGCATCAGAGTTAGCACTTGCTAGATTTTATCATTTTTCCCAAAGCAAAGCAGTCATTTTTATAGGCAACACCCTAAAAAGTAGTTCTATTTGGTACATTGACAAATAGCAGTAGAGAGGACTTCTTAGTTGTGTCTCCTCACAACTAAGAAGAAATTTACAACCACTTTAAAACTAAAAAAAAAGAAAGAAAAAAAGAAACCCAGAAAATCCAGAAAATTGAAACTACAGAGAAATTCAGCAAAGAAACAAAGAAGAAAAACCAGCCAGGAAGGTAAGAGGGGCAGAGCCGGGACAGAGAGAAAGAGAAGCGGAGCAGCGGCTGCGGGGGCACCTAGCAGTAGCCATGGTGAAAACACAGTCCGTTTAAATGCAAGAAGCAATCCCAGCCCCAAACCAGACCACGCAGCTTGCGGTTCCAGCACTGGGAAATATAAAGCCTCATTGCTTCTGACTGTGAAAGCAAGTGGGGGCTGGAGTGGAGGAAGAAGCTACTAGTCTCAAAAAGGAGGCAGCTTGCTTAGTACCGTTAGGGATAATGAAGCCAGTGATTCTCAAACCAGAAGGAGATAATTAACAGATGAATCGTGGAAAAGGGGCGAGGAAATTACATCCCACAGCTCCTCACACATATCTCTGGGATCAAAAGGAGGAAGACTGTCCTCATCAAACACAGAGAAATGGGAAGATGTAGCAAGATAACTTTGCAAATAAGTTGGAGATAGACCTATAACTAGATTAATCACACCCTGAATTAAGTAGTTAATTGTGTTCGATTGTGAACCTGGATTAACCAATAATGGAGAAATGGGGAAGAAGGAGAGGGGAGGGTGAGCCAATCGTGTTAGGGAGGGGGAGCTAATCGCATTAGTATAAAACTAGTTTTCTTTGTCTACTTCACGCACACATGCTCCTGGCTGGTGGTGTCCCCGACTCTGCAGACTCATGAATAAACGCCTTGCTTTGCTGCTCAAGTCCTGTGTCCCGGTGTTTCATTGTGAGCATTTCTCACAGTATGGGAAGGGGGAGAAGTGCCTGGAAAAGCAGCAGTGACCAACACTTTTCCCTCTCAGACCCCTACCCCAGATACAGTGCCAAAACACAGTGAAACGGTTGCCAGTGCTAACAAATACCTAAGGCTCCACCCCCTATAATGTAAGAAGTGTGACAGTCCCACCCAAATCACAGAGGCAATCACAGAAAACTCATGATGAGAAGACAGAGAAGTATGGCCCAGAGTAGGGGCAGATCAAGGTCCCAGTGACACAA